>NC_056738.1:456749350-456759350 GCF_019279795.1 Protopterus annectens
CTGTGACAATAAAGGCAACATAATTGTTGGAGTGTATAGACCACCAAAATCAAGTGCAGATGACCTAGAGGAATTCATACATTTCTTACATGAAACACAGGAGGGAAGAATAATATTAGCTGGCACTTAAATTTACCAGAAACAGACTGGAATATTAATTCAACAATGTTAGTAAGGATGTTATTCAAAACATATATTCAGGAACAACAATTGCTTCAAACTACCAGGGGATGGAACATACTAGACATTGTTTGTGTTCTTAAAGAAACTACGGTTACATCAAGTTTTACCACCATTGATATGCGCAGTGATCATGGAGTTATAAAGGTTAATTTGTTGCTAGGTAATTCTGCCAAACAGAAATCTAAACCAATGCACAGAAGGTTAATTACAGATTATGTGGAAGCAAAACAATCACCATGTAAGACTAACTGGAGTGAGGTGTTCAGTGGAAAAATTGTAGATGGAATGTGGAAAGTTTTGAAAGAGAAATGAGTGGGAAAAAATAAAAAAAAATGTTTAACATCAGGAACTATGCATACAGTATCAGGGGGATATATTTCCATAACAACAAGATACCTGATAAAGATGAAAGACAAAAAATATAAGAAATGGAGGAGAGGTCAAACTACAACTTTGAAAACTGAAATAAATAAGCTGGACAAACAGATTATGCATAGTGTGAGACAAGATCAACAACAATTAGACAAAAATTTATATAAAGATGTTGAGCATAGTAGGAAACCTTTTTATAGATAAGACGTGGAAGGAGTAAAGACACACAAATTGATAAACTATGTGCAGATTCCAAAATTTATTCTCAGATGCAACAGATAAAAGATATATTTACAAAATCATTTGCAAAATAGTTTAGCTCCACAAAAGGGAACTTACACTACCATTATATCTATTATTCACTAGGTCATATAAATATGGGAGATTCTTCAAGATTGGAGACATGCGTGTATTAAACCTGCCTTCAAGGGAAAGGGGAGTAGAACAAACCCAGAATCATATAGACCCATAAGTCTACTTTCATGTTGTGGAAAAATAATGGAAAAGGTAATACTGGATAGGTTATTGTGAGAACTAAATAGGTTGGGACTTGAAACCATATATCAGCATACACATGTTGAAAACAGATCTATTACCACCTGTAACAGGATGATGTTCTTCGTGTTTCACTGTTGCACATTTGGGTTATCTGCCTGCAAGTAGCCCTCAGCCGGCCTGATGCTGTCTCTTCCTTCAATGACGTCAGGGGTATAAAACATGCAGCCGATGCCATTACATCAGTCTTTCTTGCCGTGCGGTGCCCAAAGCAGAAGCAGTTCGCAAGTGCCAGTCGGCCGACTCCTGAAATTTTTGTTTTCGAGTTTCAGACCTGTAGTCTTCAAAAAGATAAGTACCCTGTTGGGGATCCTTTTTTCTTGCTCTAACCGATGTCAGAATAAATTAACAATTGTCTTGCCTGTGGAAAGCAAATACCTCATAGAGATTTTCATTCTTGGTGCGTCACCTGTTTAGGCTCGGACCACGACGTCCCTCGTTGTCGGTTTTGTACCTTGTTCAACACCCAAACTATTCATTGTCAGGCTATTTTTGTAGCTAAATACTTTCGTTCTCGATCTCCATACTCCGAAATGGCTTTGTTAAGCCATCCGACTACCGATTTTCTGAAAAAACATAAGGATAAAGACAGACCGCATAGGTCCAAACCTGCCAAAGACGCTTCCGATACACTAGTCACCAGTCTGCCGGTATTCAGTGAGGCACTTTCGCAGCCACTGATACCCACTACTACAGATTTGCAGGCCTCTGCTGAGACCTATTCAGAGTCTGGTATGCCACGAGATGCTTCAATTATGGAACCTGCAGATGTCTCTACCTTGGATGGGTCCGGAGCCGCCGTGCAGGCACTGGCTTCTGAGGGTGTATTCAGGTCTACTGATTTTCATATCAAACCAACTACTTCGTTTCATGCTAAAAGTACCGAATTCCTCAGGCCTAAAGCTCACACTAAGCCTAGAAAACCGACGACCAAAGCGCATTTTCTGGCCCATATGCCTCAAAAACAAATGATTAGAATGGCTGAAGACCTTATTACCTTAATTGGGGGGAAGCCAGCCTTCCCCCTCTAAGAGACCTAGAACTGATTTTCTTTCTGATTCTTCTGATTAGGAATCTGATATCTGTTCCTTCTGACTACCAGGTTTACCCTTATCTACTTATGAGGATTCTGATGCAGAGGATTCCATTCCCTCTGCTTCCACTCCAGAAGATTTTTCTTTTGATGAAACCTTGCATACCCTTAGGCAGCATTTCCGCTAGGAAAGCCAGGACTATTCTCAGTCCAAAAAAGAGACTTGGGAATTTTTAAACCTGCCTTAACACAGGCCTCTAGCTTTCCCTCCTGTTATGGAGATTGTAGATGATGTTTTCTTGGAATCCAGCCTTACCCCAGATACTTTGCCTTTAGCGCCCAGGAAACCTGACAGGTACTACAGAGTACCTGACTCTCACAATTTCCATTTCAAGAATCCTACTGCAGATCCAGAGACCATTTCCCAAGGACCTAAAGGCATTAAGGCTACTACTAGTAAAAATCCTACCCCTTCTGGTAGGGATTCTAGAGCTTTAGACAGATTGGGTAAGAAGGTATATACTTTGGCCATTAGGGCTTTAAATTGCCATTTTCATATGTTAAAGTATCAGCAGCATATTATGGGCTTAATTAAACAGAAAGTGATGTTGATTCCTGACTGTGCTGGGCACAAAGATTTACAAGAGTTAATGCATTCTGATGACCAAGTAGGTAAACATACTTGCAATGTGGTTTTGATGCTTTAGAAGCATCTTGTAGGGCTGCTGTCACTGGGTCTGTACTTAAAAGGCATGCTTGGCTTAAGAAACATAACTTGCCAGATCATGTTAAAGCTAAATTACTGGATGCACCCTTACACCAAGAGCGCTTTTTTGGCAACAAAGCCGAAGAAGTCATAGGTTGGTACTAGGCTATTGGCCCCATGGCCTATACAAGCCTAGCCATAACAATCCCCTGGCTATTTCTTCTCACAATACTTACTTCACTGGACCCCTGTCTGGTAGGGCAACGGACGTGATCCCCGTGGTGAATTTCCTACCTCCCATCCAATCGTCAATGTTCTTTTTGAAGAGGGCCAAAGAGGCGCTTTGCTTGACATGTATGGGCAGTCTATTCCAAAGCCTGGGGAGTCTCTGCGTCAGGAACCTATCCCTCCAGCATGTTTTGTTCATTGTGATGACAAGGTTTAGATCCCTGCAGTGTGTGGCTCTGATGGATTGGGATTTCTTTAAGTGTAGCATGTCCAACAGCTCTGTGTTTGACATGGCCTTGTATGTTAAGCACATATTGCCTCCGAGTAGACTATATGCGACAGAGTATAGCTGGAGTTTTATTAGTGGTTCTTGATGCAGAGAAAGCATTCGATAGAATAAGCAGGGATTTTATGAGTATGGTAATGGAAATTTTGCATTCCCTGATACAATAATGCTAATTAGGAGGACGTATGAAGGGCTGGAGACAAGAATTAAAGTGGAAGTGCTCCTCACTGATAAGTTGTGTTTTAATAGAGAAACCAGACAGGGTGTCCTGTTTCCTCTTTATCATTTGCTTTATATTTAGTGCCACTGGCAAAGAAAATAAGGAACTCAGCAATGCAAAGATACATTTGGTATGGTAATCAAGAAAAGTTGGCATTATCGGCAAACAATATTATTTTGTACTTGATAAATCCAGAAAAGGACATTTCAGTTTTAAGGAACATTCTGAGACAATTTCACGTCTTTTTGGGATATAACATTAAAGAAGATAAAACAAAGGCTATAGCTGAAAATTATGTACCCCCATACAAATTGGTTCAGTATTTCACATATTTACAGGGGCACTATAAGATGAATTATAGAAGAGCATGGATTAAAAGGTCTTCTGGTTTAGCAGATAAAGATATGCAGGAACAGACTAAACAAAATATAATACTAAAAATGAGAAAACTGAAGCTCTTGTTTATGGATATGAACAGCAAGACACAAGCAGTAAAAATGCTTTTAGTCCCTTCAGTTTTATGTATGGGTCAGGCATACTTTTATCAACCAGAGAAGGTGTGGACAATAATTAATAAAGAGTTGATGGACTTTATCTGGGAAGGAAAGAGGGCAAGAGTTAAGTGGGGTAGGTTGATCCTTCCAATAGGGCAAGGTGGTTTAGGATTATCTGATTTAAAGGGATATTTTAGAGCTGCAAACTACAAGCTTAATGTTACAATTCAAATGGAAAATGTAATTTACTACTCCCCTTTTCTAAAGATCCCAATACCAGTGATTTTATCTATATTACAACATTCACTACTTTACATACAGTTGGGTTTAGACTACGATTTCCATTTTCTAGTAACTGTTTTGTGGCAGCACCAGAATTAAACTTAACATGGTCTTACCAAGACAATTCAGATCATGTATCCTAACTCAAAAGAATCGATTCCTTAGTTACACCCATTTGCTCACTTGACAGAATACTCTGTAGGGATTTTTTTTAAAGTGTACCAATTCATTACACTCACAGAACATATGTTTCTAGTTACCTCTTTCTTCTCAATCACACCTCCAACATGTGCAAGTTATCTGAGGAAAAAAATTGTTGGGAGTCTGCTTGGGGTATAAAAGTACCTATGCAAACACTTCCAAGCAAAAATCTAAACCTCTAGACTTCTTTGCACATTTGGAAGCCAGACATATACCCTCCCATTGTTTACTTGAGAACTGCTTATCTGACATCTCTTTCCAATCTCTTCTAACCTCCTCTGGTTGATTCCTATAGTTATCATGAAATATTTCATATACCCTACTAATTATCCCCTTTTTAACAGCAGCTTTTCTAGATTCAACTAAAAACTCTACCAGAGAAGGTAATTGACTTAGGATTCCCCCATCCCTTTCTACACCTATAATCTAATATAAATCATTGATAAGGAATTTAGTATTTAGACTGCAGTCCAAATATCTTATTGGCCTCTTCCCACTCTTTTACCTTTCCCTATCTAGTTATTTGCTCCCAATACCTTGGTTCCTTTGCTAGTTTCTCCAGTAAATTCCAGCCTTGCCTATTCTCTGTACCCCTAACTGCAGTCATCCCTATCAGAAGAATCTCCTAGAACAGTGTTAGTCTTGGTGCAATCACAGAAGAGATTATACAACAGTACTGGTTACATACCCACTGCTTACCTATCCTACAGGTATAGCTATGTAATGTGTGTCAATCTTGTTCTTACAATATAAAATAATACCTCAAAAGGATGGAGGAAAAAGCTAAATATATGCAAACTGTTAAAGATTTCTAACAAGTACAGCCACCTAGATTCAGTAGGCATTGGCCTTCAAAGAACTGGTCCTTTCCAGTCCCTTCCAGGCCTTCTCAGTCCAAACCCAAGAGTAGCAGACCACCAGACCACCAAGACTTCAGTCTCAAGCTATGCACAGATCTAACCAGTGGGGGGCCCCCACTTCCAAAGCAGGGAGTAGTAAGCCTCCCCCTATGGAAAAATGGCACAGTGACTTATCCTTACCCCTGCCAAGCCTTGCTCAACTACTTGCTCCCTTAAGAGAAAGGCTTGCCCTGCATGCAAAAAACTGGGAACTCATTACCCAAGACAAATGGGTTTTAAACATAGTTTCCCTAGGATACAGATTCCACTTCCACTCACTCCCAACCCCAAGTGAATGGCCAGACCTTCCCCCAAACCAGTGGGCAGAGGCCCAAAACAAGTGCTCGCTCTCTCCTCAGTATCAGGGCTATTCATCCTGTTCCAGCAGAACAAAGGGGGCAAGGTTTTTATTCAAGACTGTTCCTGGTTCCCAGAAAAGAAAACTCCTGGTGTCCTATCCTGGACCTTTCTATTCTCAACACCTTTCTGGTGGTTCCAAAATTCAAAATGCTAACTCTTCAGCAGCTTCTTCCTTTGCTAGCCAAGGATGTCTGGCTGGCAACTCTAGACTTAAAAGAAGCTTATCAGCACATCCCAATAAGGGAATCCTGCAGAAAATTTCTATGCTTTAGGGTAGGCTCCATGCACTGTCAGTTCTCTGCTCTGCCCTTTGGCTTATCTACTGTGCCCAGGGTATTTACAAAGTGCCTAGCTCCTGCGATTGCATTTTGCAGGCAGAGAAATATTTAGATTTACCCATAGGACTTACTATTACAGCACCTGGCATTTGTAAAGAGACTTCTAACTTCACTGGGGTACACCATCAACGAGAAGAACTCGCACCTATTATGCTGCCAACAGATTGTATTTCTGGGAGCAAGCTTTAACACAACTTACCAGATGGCATTCCTCACTCCAGAGAAACAAGTTCATTTGACAACCTACTTCAGACTACTGGCCACAAAAAACAGCTATCTGCAAGGAAAATCCTGCAAGCCCTGGGGGTTCATGGCCTCTTGCATTTATTTAATTCCATATGCAAGACAGCATATGAGGACACTTCAATGGTACCTAAAAAGCCTATGGTGTCAACATTCTCAGGACCTGGCAACAATGATTCCTATTATCCCTTGTCTAAGGGCAGAGTTCCTTTGGTGGGCAGAGGCCTGCTACCACAACAAGGGACTCCCTTTCACTCTACCCCCTGCCACCCAAACCCTAACAATAGATGCATCACAGTATGCATGGGGGGGGGGTTCACATGGCAGGGCAGTGCATTCAGGGCAAATGGAACCCAAAACAGATGCACCTGCATATCAATCAAAAAGAAATGTTAGCTGTATAGAATTCTCTGACAGCGTTCAGAGACCTTATTCTTCCAGGACAACTGTTGGTAAAGACAGACAACACCACAGTTATGTGATACATAAGCAGGGGGGAACCCATTCCTACCCACTCTGCAGACTAGCCATGGCTCTGTGGAACACAGCCTTGAGCTACCAAGTGAACCTGCAAGCTCAATCCCTGCCAGGCAAACTAAATTCACTGGCAGACGACTTAAGCAGAAATCTCATGGTCCCACAGGAATAGAAAATGGAACCCAAAATATTCAATCTCTTGAGGAACAAATGGGAGACTCCAGAGGTAGACCTGTTTGCTTCCCATCAGAACTACCAATTGAACAAATTCTGCACCAGAACTTCCCACAGTCAAGCTTGGAAAGTGGATGCCCTGTCCATTACCTGGGAAAGCCTCTCAGTTTATGCCTTTCCCCCTCTGCCTCTCCTCTCGAAGGTTCTACTAAAGATCAAACAGAGCAAGCCAAGGACAGTACTGATTGCACCAGACTGGCCACGCCAGCACTGGTACCCCCTTTTGCGCAGTCTGACAGTGCTATAACCTTGGCACCTGCCTCAGACCCCTTCCCTGCTGTCCCAGCAGGCGGGTCAGATTCTGCACCCTCAGCTTCGAACCCTGAACCTTGCAGCCTGGCTAATTCCCTGACCTCACCTCCAGCAGCCCTCAGTAAGCAGGTGCTGGATGTCATTCTTGAGGCAAGGAGACCTAGTACTAGAAAATCCTATTCAGAAATGTGGAAAAGATGCTGTTCCTGGAGCTAGGCTCAGGGGATGGGCACAACGGTGTCCAGCATACCTCATATTCTAGATTATTTAAGAGAAATGCTCCACAAGGGCCTATCTTTCTCTTCACTTAAGATTCATGCCTCTGCCATACCAGCACATTATAATACTGACCCACCCCTCTTCTCTCATCCCCTGCTAAAACAATTCCTTAGAGGTGCCAAAATTTTAAGACCGCCCAGAAGGGCTCCCACTCCAGCCTGGGACCTTAACTTTGTACTGGAAAACTCACTCTTCCCCCCTTTGAACCAGCTGCTACAGAAGAGTTGAAATTCCTTTCTTGGAAAACAGCTTTACTTCTAGCCATCACTTCAGCAAGAAGAAGTGTCTGAACTGCAGGCCCTCATGGCAGTGGAACCCTTCATTATCTTCCATGAGGACAGGGTTTCCCTGAGGACTAATCCATCCTTCATGCCCAAGGTGGTGACTAGTGTGGCTCTAAACCAGTCCGTTCATTTGCCTACTTTTTTCCCTAATCCTCAGAATAAAGGGGAATGGATACTGAATTCCCTGGATGTGCACAGACAGTTTAGATTCTATTTGGACTGGACTAAGCCTCTCAGAAAAACTGACCAGCTGCTAGTGAGCTTTGCTGCAGGGGAAGAAGGGAAGGCCATTTCAAAGCAAACCATTTCCAAATGGATAGCACATTGCATCCATTTCTGCTACAAACAACCTGCCCCACAGGGGATAAGAGCACATTCCACCAGGGCTACATCTACCTCTATTGCATTTTTCAGAGGAGTCCCTACCAAGGACATCCTGGAAGCTGCAACCTGGAGCTCTGTACATACTTTCACCAAGCATTACCACCTGCCTAACTTTTCTAAATCTAGATCTGGATTTGCCACAGCAGTTTTACAGGGCCTTATTGCTAGCCCTAATGCTCTTTAACTACCTGCACCCTTCCTTAGCTTTGGGAATCAACCCAAATGTGATGACTGCAACAGTGAAACACGAAGAACATAGTACAGTTGTGTACACTTACCATAAATGCAGATGTTCGAGTGTATTCACTGTTGCAGTCCTGGTTACACTCCCTCCTGCCCTTTGACTTCTCCTGACTTTTACCTTTCCTCCTTGTTTAGCATATATTATATCAGGTGCATTTGCTTTTTGCTGGGGGTGTTCCATAACATATAATTGCTTCCTATTGTGGTGGAACCTGATATCTGGTGCAAGAAAAATTGATGTAATGGCATCAGCTGCATGTTTTATACCCCTGACATCATGGAAGAAGTGACAGCATCCAATGCACAAATCCGAAGACTCTGGTATTCAGGCTGGCTGAGGGCTACCTGCAAGCAGATAAAGTGTACACAACTGTACTTTCTATAACAATATAATAGCTACGAATGGAAAATTGTGCTGTGATGTAATTTATATAGATTTAACTTCAGCATTTGACAGGGTCATACACAAAATACTGATCAATAAATTAGTGCAATTAGGTATTGATGTACTCTTGATAAGACTGATAACTGCATGGCTTACAAATAAGTCATGGCAAGTATCATATAGCAACTGGACAGTTGAAATCTAATTACAGTCAGGGTGTCCCACAGGGCTCTGTCCTAGACCCTTACTTGTTTAGATTGTATCTTTCAGACCTAACTTTTTCATCTGAGGTGTTCTACTGGCTATATGGAGACGACCTGAAATTGGGTAAACTGATTATGCGTGTTATAGAAAAGGCATGTCTGTAAAATAACTTGACTAAATAGACCATTTGGGCACAGGAGAATAATATGCTGATAAATACATCAAAAACTAAGCATATGAGATTTGGGAGACATAAATTGAAAGGTGAATATTTAATGCAGCATACAGTGATTAAAACTATAGACTCGTTTAAGGATCTAGGTATATGGGTAGATTCAGCTATGAGTTTTCTAATCATATCAACCCAATTGGCTAATGATAGTTATAGAACTATAGGTTGTATAAAAAGATTTATAAAATCTAGAAAATCAAAAGTAATTAAGTCATTGTTAGTTATATTAGACCCAAACTTGAGTATGGAATAACAATATGGAAACCCTATAAGAAAACAATCATGAACAACATGGAAAGAGTGCAGCGGAAATGTACTGAGGGCATCCATGGTTGTGAAAATGTAAGTTATCATGAAACACTAAAATATCTGAACTTGTACATTGTCTCTTACAGATATCTAACAGGAGATCTTATTCAAGTATATATGGAATTTAGAGACCTCTGGGAATGTTTGGGGTTATCAAAAAGTACTAGACAATCAGACAACCTATGTAGAAGATTCCATGGGAATGAAAATTGTACTAATTGGTTCTCTGACTGAGTAGCTGATGCATGGAACAGACTACCTCCCATATTACATTAAAGCACGTGCTAGTTTTGATATTTTTAAGAACAGCTTGGACA